>NC_136627.1:16306080-16331080 GCF_933228915.1 Telmatherina bonti | reverse complement strand
TTAGGCTTGAACAAGTGAGGGTCAAGCTGTTCTTTTACGTGCTCTACAGGAACGTTCAGACGTAGCTCAGAAAATCATCAACGCGATTAGAAAAAAGCGAGCCGAGATGATCCGAGGGATCGAGCGTCTGTGTGATGCCTACATCACCCTGGCTTATATGGACGCTACCAGGCACAAAACTGAGAAGAGTAAGTGGAACATCAACAAGAAAGGATGGCTAAATTCAGAAACGTTTAAGGTTATTTCAGTTGTTATACACTTTATACACTTTAAAAGCTAGCAAACACTTCTGGCAACTTGAGGGGAATGCGGGCAGCATGGCTTGGATTGAGGCCTCTTCTCCCATTACCTCTGAACGTTTGTTTCTCATGTCCAGTTGAAAAGAAATTCATCAATTTATTTAATCGTTTCAGGGGCGATTCCCATCCCTGCTGATCAGCCCATCATGCAAATCAAAGACCTTGAAGAGGTTGTCATCCCCACAATGGAGATTAAGGTAACATATCACATGGAGGATTTGATGTCTTGTAGATGGTGATACTCAGTCACTTTCACACTGGTCCACTCTACGGTTCTATAGTTATATTTAGTATTTATTTATAATTTTTATTTATTTTTATTATTTTTATTATTATTGTTTTAATGTTTTAAATTTTATTTTATTTTTATTTTTAAAAATGTATGTATTATTATTTTATCATTTTTATTATTATTATTATTATTATTATTATTATTATTATTATTATTATTATCATTTTATTTATATTATTTCATTTTTTATTATTTTTATTTATTTATTTATTTATAATTATTATTTTTTATATATTTTAGTATATATTTAATATATATTTAGTATTTTTCATTTCATTTCTTGTAATGTTAAATCAGTTGTTCATGTTGGAACCAGGTGGACCCATCTGGCTCCTATGAGAACCTGGTGACTGTCAGATCTTTCATTCCCCACTATCGCCTGGCTGGTGGAGTCAACCTGCCCAAGATCATCGACTGCGTCGGTTCTGATGGAAAGAGCAGGAGACAGCTAGTCAAAGTAAGTGTTTGTGTGTGTGTTTGGTGGTGTTACACACATACTTTTCATCTGTTTTATAAGTGCATCTGTTTTTATAGGACAGATGCGTGTTTCTTTGTGACCTGTGAAGCTAAAGCCTTACGTGTCAGGTGGGATGGAAAGTCAGACAGGAAGCAGTTATTTTCCATTTGAGGTTTGACTGCTGATAATAATTAATCCTGTTTTTAATAGCAGGACAAACATGCTTTCACACTTTCATGATAAAGGCATTCTGCAAGAGGCAGCAGTGGAGGGTGTGTGTACATGTGTGTACACTGTGTGTGTTTGCAGGAACATTTGAATGCACTTAAAAGGTAATCATTTACTACTTTGGAGAGTCATGGTGATGTGTATTTGGGGTTTTTGTATTTTTTTCCCTTTGTTTTGACTGATAAGCCAAAACCCAGTTAAACCACAGAGCTTACCCAGATATACACAAAAATGATTGTTTTTGTAATTAAATTTATGCTCAGCTTTTGTTGGTTCTTGCTTGTTTTTAGAGGATGAAGTTGCAGCAACACTAATGCCTGTTGTTCATGTTTCAGCTTGTGATCTTCATCATGCTCTGAGTACTTTAGGTGTTTCTGGAGCTCTGACCTCTTTAAGACTTTCGACTCCCTCTATGCTCACTTTGACAGAAGTGAAGTTGTATCAGATACTTCAAAAACGTATTAAGTTAATCACATTTAACAGGCTGTGTGATCATTGAGTCTGTAGGTGTTCTATGAAAGTAGTTCAGAAAGATGTGCAACCGTGACAACTGAGACTTGTGTGAAATTGGTCCAAAACCACATTTAAAGCAATGAAAACAATATATGGATTACTATTATTTGTCTGTGATGTAGTTTTTCTATTAAACGACTTTTCTAACATTTTTTCCTGAAAATCTGAATATCTGAATATGTAGTTTTTCCTCTTTATCCCTCTAAATGCAGTGCATGAATGACAGGTCGTGGATTTTTCCAACATAAAAAAGACTTAAGTGTCTAAAGGAATCAATGAATACTTGTGAAGGTTGTGATCTAAACAGAACTGTGTTGATTAAGTGGCTTAATGTTTACTTATTGGGCTGATAAAAGACCAAAACAAGAGAAGAAACTTGGATACAAAGTCTGTTTTCATCAGTTCACTCCTCAAAATGGAGGAAGGATTTTTACTTTACTTTTACTTGTGGATTTTACTTTGATTTAAAGGTGGAGTATGTAAGATTTTCAATATTTTCAAAATAAATTAACTAAAAAAAATAATTACAATCATAATTAGAAAGTTTTTTTTTTTTTTAAACATGTAGGTTCCAGTCTGTCCATATTTGATGTTATTAAATTACAAGTTTAATTAATGACAAAGACCCTTCTTAAATGTTTGCCTACCAGTAAAAAAAGAGTGCTTTTTGTCATTTGTCATCATCTAAACTTGTAATTTAATAACACATCAAATATGGACAGACTGGAACCTACATGTTCAAAAATCTAATTATGATTGTAGTTATTTTATTAGTTAATTTATTTAGAAAATCTTACATACTCCACCTTTAAAGTAAACATATAAACTATAAATGTCAAGGTAAATGCATTAATGTCAATAAATGCAACTAAATAAAAGGCATTCCTTATGAAGGTGGCCCCTCATCTTTTCATAACAAAGCAGAAACACATCCAGGATTGTGAAAAGAAAAACATTCATCCAGTTTGTTGCAAGGCAAAAATGCGGAGAAATGTTTAAAAAAAACAAACAAACATAAAAGTAGGGAGGAATTAAATAGGCTAAATAAAGCGAAAAATAAAAATGTCTATAAATAAAGATAAGAAAAATAAAAATAGAAGCAATTGAATAAATGCTATTAAAACGACGTGACCACAGCTTATTACTGAAGTAGAAATGTTCATTTATTTCAAACTCTAAACACAAATAATTAAATTAACATCATATTTTGAAACTTTATAGTGTTTACTGGTATACTGATATATTTTATTTTTTATATGTATTTCAGATCATAACAATATAAATCGTTCACAATCTTTAGCATAGCCAGTGTTGGTGTGTATTTTTAAAGAGTCTTGGCACAAATACATGTTCTAATCTACACAGCCTGAAGCTGCTTTTGCTTCCTTTTACCTTACATTCGTCCATCCATACACCACAGTTGTCTAGATTTATTATACTTTAAGTTCTGTTTTCCATTTATTCTACTTTGGAAGTATATTTTCTTCTTCAAACATCTGGATGGTGCATGTGTGTGGAACTGACACTAATATCACAAAATGCTTTTCCCACGACTTGCATGGGGGATATTTAGGTAATCTCACACTGTATTAGTGCAATAAGTACTTCCTGCACCAATATAAAAATACGTAGATGTGTGCAGACAATACTCTGTTTAACAAATGGAGAAGCGATTTATTTTAATTCTTCTGTTAATAGCTTGTGCAAATGTTTGTGCAGTAAAAGTCATTTAGAGTTGCAGAGTTCAGCTGTGTGGCTCACTGTTCTAACATTCGTCCTTGTGCACTGTAATAAGGATAATATGAACCATAGAAGAAATACATGTATACATGTGCAAGGTGTCAGCTGCACCTCTAACATTGATCCCATGTCTCAAATCGGCAATTATATTTTAAATTTAACCGTAACTTTGAAAATTTGTCAAATGCAAATTTAAGCATAAGTTCATAATTCAGCCATAACTATATTTGGGGTCAAAATACACTCCACCCTTTCCTGAGATTGTGGACTCGTTTTTGTGAACAGGGTCAGGACGACCTGCGCCAGGATGCAGTGATGCAGCAGGTGTTCAGCATGTGCTCCATGCTGCTGCAGCGCAACACAGACACTCGCAAGAGGAAGCTCAACATTAGACGCTACAAGGTAACCACCGTGGTGCATTTCTAGAGTGGAATAAATTATGTTTCAACAACTTATATTAAGGGAGAGTCACAGAGCAACCTTTAATTGCCTCGTGCTGACCTCCTAACACTTCTTCCCAGGTTGTGCCGTTCTCACAGCGTAGCGGCGTGCTGGAGTGGTGCTCCGGCACGGTCCCCATCGGGGAGTTTCTGGTGGATCCTCAGAAAGGAGCCCACAAACGCTTCCGACCTGAAGACTGGACTAACCTGGCCTGCCGCAAGAGGATGATGGTATTACTTTGACAACACCGATGTTAGCATGGTTTTCTTTTTGTGTTGTAGAAATAACATTTGTCGCTCTACTTCTTGTGGTTTTGTTTCAGTTGACTTACTTCAGTTTTTAGTCTGGTGCTTCTGTTTATCTTTATGTGCTCATTACAGGAGGCTCAGAAGCTTGCGTTTGATGAGAAACTGGAGGCTTACAGCGAGGTGTGCAAGAAGTTTCGGCCTGTTTTTAGGTACTTCTGCATGGAGCGATTCCTGGACCCTGCGGTGTGGATGGAGAAGCGGCTGGCTTATACTCGCAGCGTGGCCACTTCCTCTATAGGTACACAGTCTTCGCATGAGTGGATTTGCTATGGATGCATCATGTTGCATACTGCTGCACTAAACAACATAAAAACAAACATGTTTTAAGACCACAGTAGTGGACACATGCCATAATATATTAGACTGGGATTTCACACATATTTCTACTCTTAAAAATAAAAAGTCACTGCATGACAAGGTAATTACAAGTTAAAAAAAAAAACATTTGGCATTAATGAGGGACTTTCCTGTTTCCCAACACAGTTGGTTATATTGTCGGCCTGGGCGATAGACACATCCAGAACATCCTGATCGATGAACAGACCGCTGAACTGGTCCACATTGATTTAGGTATGTTTTATTCTTGCCTGATTATTTCATGCAAAAACGAAAAAACTTCACTTCTTTAAAGTATTGACAGAAACTCGACGGCAAGTGATTGGTACGAGATCTGTTTCATGTTTCACTCTGGGGTGATTTTTCTGGGTATGTTTCTTCTTCGTTCCTTTGGCGATCAGGTGTGGCCTTTGAGCAGGGGAAGATCCTCCCCACTCCTGAGACGGTTCCCTTTCGGCTTTCCAGAGACATTGTGGATGGGATGGGCATCACTGGAGTGGAGGGAGTTTTCAGAAGGTGACGATGAGTCCGAGAGGAGCTTGTGTTTTTGCTCCAATGTTCTCCCCTTATAAATTACTCCTAGCTTTATACTTTTGCTGTTCTCTTGTTGATGTTTAATTACTTCTTCGCATTGCATCTTTAGAATGCAGAAAACAGTTTTGCATCGTTTTGCACCTTTTATTACATGAAGTGCAAATGTACCATTTGTATCCTGATAAAGCTACAGCGAAGAGATGCTTGAGTTTACATTGTGCGTGATGTGAGCTGCTCACTCTCATCAGATGCTGTGAAAAAACTATGGAGGTGATGAGGAGCTCCCAAGAAGCCCTGTTAACCATTGTAGAGGTGAGAGCACTCAAAGCACACAAAGGCTCCTTATCTGCTTGTGAATTCAACTAAATGAGCATGTGTTTTCTGTGCTGTGTAGGTGCTGCTGTATGACCCTCTGTTTGACTGGACCATGAACCCTCTGAAGGCCTTCTATCTGCAGCATGATGAGCAGCAGGAGCTCAATGCTACACTGAACTCTACGATAGGAGGAGATGTCATTGACAACCAACGTAAATCCAGGTGATTAAGTGAAGGATATTCCAGCCCCCCCCCCCCCCCCCCCCCCCCCCCCCCGAGTGGGATTTTACTCCTCAAGTTTGGAAAACAAGAGGCTTTTTCTTGATTAAACCTCTCGTTCATCCTCTCCTCCTGCAGCGACAGCCAGAGCTTCAACAAGGTGGCAGAGCGGGTGCTGCTGCGGCTGCAGGAGAAGCTGAAGGGTGTGGAGGAGGGAACTGTGCTCAGCGTAGGCGGGCAGGTCAACCTTCTCATTCAACAAGCCATGGATCCCAAAAATCTCAGCAGGCTCTTCCCAGGATGGCAGGCCTGGGTGTGAACCCCAGACCGGTTCTCATGACTGTAAAACAAGTCAGGTTTTTCTGTCAGTCTCCGCACTTTAAAGTCAAAGCAGTGAATTTTATGTAGCGGCCTTAAAACAGAAACCATGGAAACAGAGAGTGATGGCAGCAGTGATCTGCGAGGTGCATGAAGGTAGTAGAAAGGACGGTAAGTGAGGTTGTGATGTGTATGTTTGTAAGTAATGGTCCTTATCTGTCTTTTCCTATTCTGATGTGTGTTTCTTTACTGCTGACTTAAGTATGATTCAGCCTTGCCAGTGACTATCCAAAGTTTGATCACATGAATGTATGCTATATAACGCCTTATTCATTGCATGACATCTTTCTCCAGCAGGGTTTTGCTTCAGTTCAGTTATTACCATTTAGAGGCCACTTGTTTTAGTATATGAGGAGTGAATTTAGTGTAATCCTACGAGACGTAAAGTATGGGATGATTAAGAAATGTGTGTACAGTTTGTACAATTCTTGTTGTTATTTTCATGCTGCTTTTTAAAATGATTACTGCATCATTAAATAAGTAAACAAACACATCTTTGTGGTATTTGTATGAATAATCTGTGTGGACAACATTGTCTCTAAACTTTTTCTGTTTAAAAAGCGCCATTTTATCATTTACACTCCACTTTTTGATTAAAATGAACAAACGTTCACATCATCATGGAGAAGTTGTGCAGTTCCAAAGTCATCGTCCATGATGGTGTTGGGGTACAAGTCCTAATTTAGGCAAAAAAATGAAGGCTTATTGAACCACGATCATGGTGAAGATGAATCTAAGCTGATGGGGGTTTTGTACAGGTTTTAAAACAACATACTGCAGCATCGAACATGTGCTGAACTGGCTGGACCGCAGTCCAGACCTGCCGTCGACTGAGGATGTTTGGTGCATTACGGAAACAAAACATACTGCAAATATGCAGTGTGGTTAAGACGCATGCTGTCACTGAACACTGGGTCATTTCAGATTTACTTTGTGAGTAAAAATAGCTCTGCTGTTTATTTCTTAATGACTCATTTACCACACATATTTTAATAGCTAACAGCCCTTTTTATGCTTGTATGCCGAGTGGAGAAACTTACAAGATGCTGTGTGAAGTGTAGGAGTGGTCTCAGATGTTCATGCAAACTCTTTTATTTGATCTTTGTGGAGAGAGAGTGCAGAGCTGGACAGAGAGGAGATGCAAGCGGTCACACTCTTTACAGGCATTATTTTCTTATTCAGTGTCAGAGTCTGATGTTGACCAGATTATCTGGATGTGAGATTGACGTTTGAATTATCTCAGAAGGGCATAGTTTCCGTTACAGTATAATGGCAAAGCAGAAAATGACCGGTAAGTTTTAAAGTTCAGCACTTTGAGGAAATTCTCTGAATGTTTCCACTGAAAACCTCCAGTTGAAACTGTAGTGTGTAATTTATGTCAAATGTTTAAAATATCTAGATTTATAAATGTAAATGTAGGAAATTTAATGTTTGAAATGCTGCCTCATATATTTACATTTTAGTCATTTTTAAAAATTTCTTTGTGAGAAAAGCGACTGAATCTAAGTTTTATCACACCTAATGCTTTACCGGCAGTACCTGGACTCAGGTCCTCGTTTCACCTACAGCACTGGTGAGAAGAAACATCCCCCACTGGGCCAGTTGGATGTTAAACCACAGTATGTTCACCATGTGGCCCTGAATCCTCCACCTGAGATCAGCCACTCCATCCCCCCCAAAGAAGGTATTCAGGTGTCCTGTAATGTAGAACAGTAACTTGTCTTTTCCCCAAAGAACCATTAAAGTCTTTTTTTTATTTAGAATTACTTATCTGTAAGATTCTGCCTTTGCGTACTAGATATTAAATGGAAAAATTAAGGTAAGTAATTATCCACATCCAGAACAAAAATACTTTTGTTTGGTTGTACTGTTTTAATCTTGGAATAATGTGTAATTAGAGTTATTACCAATAAAGAGGATCAACTTCTTTTGCAATTTGCATTTTTATATTATGATCAGCTATTTTTATAGTTATAAAAATGAAAATCCTCATAATTTACTTCCTACATAAACTTTTGTGAAACATTTAAAATGTTATAATTTTAAAAAAATGATCATTTCTTTACAAAATTTCCTTAAAGCAGATTTTTACAAAGAACACTTTAAAGGTGGAGTATGTAAGATTTTCAATATTTAAAAAAAAATTAACAAAAAAATAACTACAATCAAACTTAGATAGTTTTTTTTTAAACATGTAGGTTCCAGTCTGTCCATATTTGATGTTATTAAATGACAAGTTTAATTAACGACAAAGACCCTTCTTAAATGTTTGCCTACCAGTAAAAAAAAAAAGTACTTTTTGTCATTTGTCATCATCTAAACTTGTAATTTAATAACACATCAAATATGGACAGACTGGAACCTACATGTTCAAAAACTTTCTAATTATGATTGTAGTTATTTTATTAGTTAATTTATTTTGAAAATATTGAAAATCTTACATACTCCACCTTTAACACTTTGTCATTTATTTATAGACGGAGATGACAGTGTTGTATCATTGGGTTAAAAAATAAGAGGTTTGTGAATATCTGGGATTAGCAGCAAACATGAAGACAAAATGAGATGAATGTGTTTTGAATCAGCAGGTTATTTATTTAAAGAACAGGCAGGATCCTCTCATTCCTGAGTGGTGAGAAGTGCATCAAAGCACAAACAAACAGACCTTAGTTTGAAAGTCGTCCATTTGATTGGAAGGGGTTAGAAAGCTGTGTGTAAAGAAATGGGACTCTTCGTGGGTGGAGTCCAAACCCTTCAATAGTAGACAGTGTGTACAAATGGGGGAAATTTAACACCACTGAGAGTGTTAAACAACAGAGGAGCTTGGTGTTTAATGGGGAGCTCACAAAGGGATCCAGCATGACTTCTAAACAACTAATGATGGTCATGGCAGGACAGAGAGAAAAAAAAAACACTGCTTAGTTAAAGATTATATTGAGGGTTGATGTGGAAAAAAAGGACACTGATTCCCTGCATAGAAACCGTTTCTCTTCACAGTGGGGACAGTTGCTTTTCTTGTTTGTGGAACAGAATCACTTATAAGTATAAGCCATAAATTCAAACGACACGTTTGTCCACCAAATCAAAGCAAATTAAGACTATGTAATGGTTAAATGGTGAAGTCAAGTCGCTGATCTTCATACAGCAGAAATTATGTTGAAACAGAAAGATCAGAAGTGGGCCGTCTATATGAGGAACCTCAATAAGTTTGAGTTATACTGTTCTGTTTGCTGAGGAATAATCTCTAAGATGTGTTGGGTCATATTCCAGATAAAATTATAAAAAGAAAAAATCTGAAGGATTAAAGGAAGTAGAGGATCTTCCATTCAGTGTTTTGTTGTTGCTCTGCCAGATGTGAAGCAACGATGTGAGAGGTTCATTGTGGTTGCTGTAATCTCTCTGCTGCTCCTCGGGCTGCTGATTGGGATCCTCCTCGCTTACTACTGTGCGTGTCGGATTATATAAACTCTTAAGCATTTAAATATTTCAATCTTTGTTTAATTATTTTTTTTAAGTGTGGATATTCAATGTGTTTTCAAACACTGTCATGTCTTTTAGATTCTTCCCCTTGTGTGCACAGGATGAAATGTGGCGATGGGAACTGTGTGTGGGAATCCCAGTGGTGTAATGGGGTAAAGGACTGTCCTGCAGGCCAGGATGAAGATAACTGTGGTAAAAAAGAAATGCAGGAGGAACCCTACTTGAGAACTCTTCACCTTTACAACCGCTTCCACTTGTAGTTTACGTCACAGCTTATGACACTTTTTGTGATTTCAAACCTGAAATCATTGTATTTATTCCAAACTCTTCACCTGTTTTCCACTCTGAAAACACAATTTGCATTTGTTGTTTTTGCAGTGAGGCTCCATGGCTCCAGTTTCCTACTCCAGATCTACTGGACTCCAACCAAACACTGGAGGACCGTTTGTTCTCACAGCTGGAGCGACCAACAGGGAAGAATAAGCTGCCAAGACATCGGATACAGCAGGTGATTTATCCAAAACTGAACAACTATAGGTGATATAAAAGATATATGTTTTAAATAAAGGTGTAATTTCCCTTGTATTTTTGGTACAGGAACACATATTTTAAATCAGGCCAACAGAGGACTGACTCTAATGATGGATTCTTATTGGTGAAGTCTGATGCCAACCCACAGGCATCCATACTGCAACAGCTTGTTGAGGTTTGTGAGCTGGAGTAAATAAAACTAAATAAATACTAAACTAAATTCATCCTATTTTGAAATATTTTTCTTTTATTCTCAGTGATTCATGTCCTAACAACAGTGTGGTGACATTGCGTTGTACAGGTGCGTTACTATTCTTTCTGAAACAAGTGACGATGACCCGTAGCAGTGAAATGCATCCTCGGATTTCAGACTGTGGGAGCATGGTGAACTCAAGCAGGGCTTCTGGACGCCAGCTAGCCTCTCAGGGGTCCTGGCCATGGCAGGTCAGTCTCCAGATTGCTGGTTCTCACCGCTGTGGAGGAGCCATCATTTCCCCCTACTGGATTATAACTTGTGAAAATGTGAGGCCTCCTTCTCCCTCTTTAGAGTTATAGCTGTGGTGGGATCAAACCTGACTCTGCTGTTTTTTCTGCCTTTACAGGAACTCCAGTCCTGGACAATGGGCAGTGTATGCTGGGATAGTGGATCCATTAGGCACCCTGTTTAATCCCGTTTACTCTGTGAGCCGCATTATAGCACATGAAGGTTACAACAGCCTGACTCGGCAGAATGACATCGCTCATAAGGCTTTCTAAACCCTTTGACAGCACAGGTGCTTACGGACAGATACACATATAGTCAAGTCTAAAGGTTTCATTGGGATATGATAAAATATTATATTTCTGTTGACAGTATTTTTCTCTTACGTCTCTCACAATACCATGGAGGAGCTTTGGCCTGTTCTTATATAAAATGCTGTCTCAGTTCCCTGAAGTTTGCAGAAAATGCATCGATGCAGAGTTCTCCTGAAGTCCCTCCTCAGGATGTTAATCTGGTTGAGGTCTGGACTCTGTGTCTTTGTATCACCTTGATTCTCTTCTACTTCAGTCCAGTTGCTGATGTGGTTGGGATGATTGTCCTGTTGCACGGCCCAGTTTCAGCCAAGTTTCGGATGTCAGGCAGATGGCCTTACATTTGGCTCAAAAATACTTTGATATACTGAGGAGTTCATAGTAAGATACTTAGGTGTAGTGGCTGTAAAACAAGCTTCAATGGTCACTCTTTTACCTCCATGCTCACCAGTTGGTATGAGGTTTTTGTGCTGATTTGCTGTGTTTGGTTTTCAGCGAATGTGGCACTTTGGCCATACATATCCACTTTGGTCTTGTCTGTCCAAATGATATTTTTCCCAAAGTTGTGCTTTTTTTCCCCCCAGATGCATCTTCATTTAAACCATAGCAACACCACCGTGTTCTCTGAAAGAAAAGAAGTTTCTCCAGCAACTCTTGTTCAGTTCTTCCTTTTTTAGAATAATTATATTGTGGTGAACTTTAACATTCGACATCCCAACTGTTGCCTGTAGAGTCTGAGATGTAGCTTTTTTCTTCTGGTTTTTTGGCAAAGTGCACCCTCAGGCTGAACTTGCTGGAATGAACACAAGTGGGAGTTTAGAAGTAATAGCTGCATTTTTCAGTTTTTATCTCTTTTTATTTTAAAATTTTGGACTTGTCACAATTTACATCTCTTTGTTAGCCTCCAGAAAAATCGGTCCTGTGTGCCTCCCAAATCCTGGTCTCAACATCACTGTTCATGAGACGTGCTGGATGACACAGTTCACTCCCACAACAAATGGAGGTAATGATTCTGATATTATGATGTAAACAAGTGAAACATTGCTTAATTGGTGGATATTATCAAGCATATAATATGCTATAAGTATTCATTATCACTTCCGCCTTTTTAAAAAAAAATAAAAAATATTTATCACCACTAGATGGCACCAAAACCCCGCTCTCGTTACTTGGAGAACAAACCAAGCAAAATGTTACAAACCAAACACCAATGTCCAGCTGAAGAATAGAGCGTTGATGTGGTGATTTTTGTTGTGTGTCTTTGACAGACTGGTTCTTTATACCTGATGGAGGCTCAGATTTCTTTGATAGACTCAGCAGAGTGCAACGACTCCATGGCTTATGATGAAAAGATATCACAGGATATGTTCTGTGGCAGAGAGACAGAGGCAGGAGCCACAAAATGTCATGTAAGGAAAATATGTTTCTATTAGCAAAGTGAAAATGATACTTAAATAAAAACAAAACAAAACAACAAATACAAGTGCTTTGTACTTCATAATGACATGATATTTATTACCACTGTGTATTAGAGGTCTGCCGTTAGAGTCAACACACTGGCCCACTGCTTTTAAGAGTTTTTTTTTTCCTCTATCAGTTGAATCTGTATCAATAGGATCAACTGATCCTGTAAAACAATGCACTCTGATGAATGGGTGTTGGTTTTTCTTTCACAAACAAATCCGTTTCTGTTCATGAAAGAATTTAAAGCATTTTCATGCTCTTATGTAACTCGCTTTGAGGCACATTGAAACAAGACCTACACTATGTTCTGTACATGCCAACCGTTTTAAATAAACACATTGCTGTAATCAATAACAAACCACTTACACAGTCAAGCAAACAATGACTGTTAAATCCAAATGCAGTGGAGGCAGCTGACTATGGTATCACACTCTATTTAAATAATTTAGTTTCTTTTCATTGACCTCAGAAAAAATTAAAAAATACAGTTTTATCATATCAGATTAAATTTGACACTAGAATGTTTTGTCATATAAACAAATTAAAGCATGTGATTTAATTTAATCTTTTGAATAAATAAGAGGTTTAACTGAAAACTTATTGCCTCATATAAAAACATGGTTTTGTTACAAGATTATTTATTCACCAGTTTGACAGGTGAAAATGGTAATCTGTGTTTAAGACAACACATCTACGTTGCATACCTCCTTCGCCCTTGACTGTCCAGGGAGAAATACAAAGTTTTGCTATAACTTGATTACTACATGAAAGTTGTGCTGAGATAATCGGTTGACTTAACAGTCCAGTGATCATTAATCAGCAAAATTGTTTCAATTGTAATTGTTTTCAAATCAAACCAGTCTTTTATTGATTGATATCAATCTAAAACTACTGATTACATGACAAAAAAGGGATTTTAAATCCATTTTTAAACATTTAACACCAAACGTATTTACACCATGAGAGAAAACTGCTGTAAGTTATATTTCTGTTTTTGTTTCCAGAAACATCAAGATGCCTGATCACAGGAGCGGAGATGATTAATGTATACATCATTACAAAACTTCTTTTTTTTTTTTTCCTTCCCTTTTTGTCTTCATGTTCAAACTGAACAGCAACACTGTTTCATTTGTTTTCTCAAACTAACCTGAGCAATGCTGCTTTGTTTCTTTATTTCTACTTGTGAGCTACAGAATTTCTTCAATCTTTTTTTTTTATACATCTGAAAATGTAACAAGCAGAAAAGTTGGAGCCATAAATAAAAACACTCCCAAAACAAACAAACAAAAAAAAAAAAAATCCATGTAGGTTTGTTGAAGTGACTCAAAATATTTATTCATTTCAACATTCTCTTTTTGATTTGTCACAAGTTTGTTTGAGTTTTATTTACAACAAAAAAGTACAATATTGGCACAAAAAAATGCTCATAAATAAGTGAACATTTCATTTTTTTATATGTACCTTTAAAATAGGTACATATTTACCTACAGGATCCTTCCACTTCAGTGTTTGTTTTGTATAAGATGTGCAGTGTCTAAATACTGTTAAACATAAGGGCAAACAAATTTAAATACAAAGCTGAATGTATACAGGTTTAGCTAAATATCATTAATACAACAAAATGCGTAAACAGAATGAGAAATATTGATCTGTTTTTAAATTACACTTGATCAACTTTAGAAACAAAGTGCAATTAAGCAGATTATGTCTCAACCTGCAGATACAGTGTATCCATTTGTCTTGGAAGGCACTACAGGCGCTGTAAACGTGTAAAACATCATAGATTTTCTTTAATATTACAGTGGTTATCAGAGCAGCTTGACCCTTCAACTTTGATACAAGCTCTTTATAATTTGGCCCCAATCAATAGTAAAACTTCATCAAGGACCAGTAATTTGTTCACAGAGTGGGTACACAAACTAAGACACTAAAATAAAAATCTATTTTCACATCAGGTTTTTCAGCTCTCACAGGCACATTTTGACAACATTCATCATGCCATTCAATACGTAATGCTCCCATCCACTTGTCTTTGATTGTGTTATAACACTCATTGATGTTGTGTTGCTGTGTTTTAAAAGAATAGTTTTTCATAGTTTGGTTGACTTTTTGTTTGTAGTAACCATTTCATAGATTTCCTTTCCTCATGCCTAAAGACAATAAGCTTGAGCTTGACAAGAGTCCTCTTTTAAACAACTCATAGCCGATGTAGGCAGAGAAGACACACATCATAACCAAAAGGCTCGAGGACATTGTGATGTATAAAAGCTACGCTCAGTGAAAACATTGTGTTCTCTTCTGGTCTGGATAATCTCCCCCGTATGAAAGCTTTTGCACCGTTTCATTTACGCAAACAAGGAAGAAAGTAAAACAAAAAAAAGTTCACTTCTGTTAGTTGTTTGAGGAAGGGTTTTGGGGGTGGAATTTCCCTTTAGGGGGTGGTTGATCTGTCTGTGTTTCTACCTCCACGCGCCACGCTGATGATTGCAGTCTAAAATCAGAGCTGAGCGCTGCGCGGTGATGCAGGCCAACCCCCGCCCCCTTCTCCACAGGCGTGGACGGGCTCTGCTCGCTGTCCCTTGGCCTATTCACAGTGCTCGCCCGTCCTTTTACTCTCAGTCATTTGATGCGGTGCCGCACCAGCGAGGACTCATCTGTGATCTCCCCGGAACGGTCTCTGCGTCTGCAGGGCAGGAGCAGCAGGAGCAGCAGGACGATGAGGACTACTGCACACACTGCCATCAGGGCGTAGGAGATCACCCACAGAAGAGGCTCCTTGAGCACCCCGCTGGAGCAGTCAGCTGCCACATCAGTGGCTGAAAAAGGTCCTGCAATCTCTGACAGAGCCACTCCGCCATTTACTGTAAAGAATAACAAGACAAACTGCTGCAGACAGGGTCCTCAGTGCCAAATGCTGGACACATGCACATAAACATGAATACATCTGATGCAAACCTCAAGCAAAGTTCCTACTAAACTCTAAAGTAAAGTTAATATGCAACTTAAACATGCTTATACACACTTACACACCCTCTATGCTAAAAACTGATAATTTAACCAACTAATCCTGATCCGGGGTCATTAGAAAGACAAGTGAAAGAGGTGTTGACGAAAACACTGAGATTATTTTATACCCAGCTTTTTGTTTGAATTTTTCTGGATTTCAGCAGTCTGCTCAGAGATTTGGAACCCTTCCTGTCACAAGCCTGCATCCTCTGCCTTAAGCCTACATCTGCTGCAAGCGTGTTTGCTTAATACACAACACAAGAAATCTTTGTACTTTGATGAGAGTGGATAGACTTGCCCAGTCTCTAGTCTGCCTGTGTCTACCGGACGCCTCAGCTCTTTATAGGTTAAGGTTAAACTTTTACTGGTTAGCGGCGGGTCAGCAGAATATCCTGCCAAGCTGTTCACTGGTTTTATCAGACAATACATCTCACTGAAGGTTTTTTTTAAATCAGTATGTTATGAAGACATGCAGAAACACAGAGGACTTCTGAGAAGGAACTTTTCCACTTTGCTTAACATCACATGTCCTAATCTTTCGAGGAGCGTTATCAGCAACATTCACAGCAGCTGGAAGTTATTTGTTGTCATGCTGCTGATTATAAAACTTTACATCTGTTCATAAAATTATTTGAATCTTGTAATGCAAACACGAATCAACTAATCACTGTGTAGTTTTAACTTATTGATTTTTTTCTGACTGTACCTGGTCACAATGAATGATTTCGAGGCATTTGAGTCTTTATTATATATTAAGAGTGGGAAAATCTAATAAAAAAAATCGAATATTGGGATTTTTTTGCTTCACAATTTTAAAATCTTTTTTTTTTTTTTTGTTAAAAAAATCTATTTTGTTTTTCAAACAAATAAAAATAATCCATTATAAATTTTTTGTCATTTTTATTGATCTTTTACTTGTCTTCTTGGGCATTATAGCAGCAGAATGATGGTCTGGTTCCTGTGTTGTTTTTTCCTCATTTAAATCAAGAAAAGTGACAAGTAAAAAAAGTTTTCTACATTTTCTTTTTGTTTTTAGTCTGCAAAAATCAGAAATAGAGGAATCATGAGAATCGCAATCTAAATCGAATCTGCACCCAAAAAATCATACTGTCACTGCCCTAATAAATATAGAAGAGTACACTGAGATATACTGAAACAATAATTATTGATGTCATGATTACATTTATTTCTGCTTGTTGGGAACCATTCTAAAATCAGCAGTGAAATAATTTGTTAAAATGAACTTTCTATAATTAGTGGCCCGATTTGCTGTGTTTACAGCGATAAAACTAATCATGCATAAAGGCAGATTTGTTGGAATGAAGTTAGCAACAATGCAGGTCCTGTTTGTAGCCTCACCTGCACAGCTGCTCAGTGCAAAGCCCAGTCGCCGCTGAGCACGGTCAAACACCACATAGAAGCCTTCCATTACAGTAGCCCCAATCACGAGGCCGTTGGCTGATGAGGACACTCCAAAACGGAAACAGTCCAATGTGCCATCCACATCCATGATTGGCTGGATGTATAACTGCAAAACAACAGAACACCAGGACCTGTGAGTGCATCTGATGTTAAAGGAGACGCTCAGGAGAGATGAAGTGTTTTTTCCAGCTACCTGAGGCAGGATGGTGATGCGGTAAGACTGACTGGTGTTGGTGGCTCTTAGGTAGATGGACAGCTTGGGGAAAAACCGCCAGGGGGTCTCCCCCTTCATCCAGCATGCAAGCTTGGTACCGTCCCAGAACCCTGAAGAAAAATCTTGAATCTAACAGAGTACAAAGAGAAAGACGAAGACAAAGCGAGAGAAAAGAACAGAGGCAGAGAGAGAGATAAAAAGGCAAAAAGCAGAAGGTCAGTACAGCACAAAAACATATTTTGATGTTTTCTTTCATTGTGCCACTTGGGATTCTTCTGCAAGGATGTGGATGCATTTACTGAAAAATGTTCAAATTAACCTTGAGTGTGGCTCCAAAAAACAGAATGGTAAATTAACAAAGTCATGGAGCATTCAAATGTATTTTAATAGCAGGAAAAACCCTACATTTTTCAACCTAAAGCTACTAACATCCTTGAACAGTGAGTGTCTGTTATTCTCTTCTGCACGTCTTTGCTCTGACAGCACATTTCATCACTGCCTGAGCAGAGAAGGCAACGTACCAGAGAGCTGCGTGTGATGGCTTCTACCACTGCATTGAAGACATTGACAGGAAGTCGCAGGAGTGTCGTTCCACTGTCAACTATAGCTTTATCTGTGTTATACTGAAAGACAAAGAAAGTAGCGAGTAGTGAGTTATTTCTTAGTTCAACAGGCTTCTATGCAGGAAGACTTACAACAAACAGAATAAAAAATGAGGAGATTCTTACACAAGCAGAAAAACCAGATCACACATTCCTTTCCAGTACTGAAACTCAAATTCATTCATGTGCTTTAACCTTGACATAAAATAATTTCCACTTTACATGTATTTAGTTATTAGTTTTACTAGCAGTTTAACTAAGGTGGCCCTTGGCCATCTTTACAAGGCAAAGGGGGTTTGAACAATGAGAAAAAGAAGAGTTTTAGGTTTACCTCTTTGCAGTCCAGATTCAGATTCTGGTCTCCGACCTCCAGCTTCAAAACCTCCACTTGATAATACCATTCTTCTATTATAGGGGTGTACCACACTGACCCCCGATACAGAGTTGGTTCAGCTCCACCCATTATCTACAAAAGAAAGAGGGAGAAAAAAAAAAAGAATTCTTGCGAAGGTTTATCTCTTTTCACATTCTAGCAACACACACAAGCACGTTGCCATCTAATCCATTTGTCTGCATCGCCGGGTCGCATGATGGAGATGCAGTGAGGGAGGCGCCAAGGTCATATGTATAACAGTGATGGACCTGCTCTCAGTGGGATACTATCTTAGCTTAATTAGCTCCTCTCTAACTAGATTGGGTTTTCAAAGGAAAAATAAAACGACAAGGGGAATATATGTTTTGAAATTACACTGAGGTACTCTGTCTGATCTACTGGCTGCCATTATTATGGGATTATTATTATTGGGAAGTTGGTCAACGGTATTATACTAATTCAGATTAACTGCTGCTGTCTATGTTAACCCCATATAATACCCCAAATAAAAGGTAGGATTATTCAGAAATAAACTGAATCTGAACCTATCTAACTCATCTAACCATCCTGATTACTTACTAGACTTCCACCCGGAGGATCAGCTGTGCTGCTGGCTGAGAGTCCAGCCCCGCACATCTGGAGGGAAAAGATGTCAGGAATTCCCAGTTGTTTCACCACAGAGTTGAAGAAGGGTTCCACAGATGAGTCAGGCTGATGAAGGAATATGAGGGCGAAAAGCATTGACTTCAATTGATGGATTTAAACTTTGGATTTTAAGTTTTTACTTTTGTCTGCTTTATCACAGTAGTAAAAAAAACCCAATAACTTAATGCATCATTTCAGGAACAGAATATTTGTATCATGGTCACATGAAAACATGCCTAATGCATTTCCACAAACTTACAAGTAAGATATTTTATATATATATATATATACACATATATATATATATATATATATATATATACATATATATACATATATATACACATATATATACATATATATACACATATATACACATATATATACATATATATACACATATATATACATATATATATATATATACACACATATATATACATATATATACACATATATATACATATATATATATATATACACACATATATATATATATATATATACATATATATATATATATATATATATATATATATACATATACATATATACATATACATATATATATATACATATATATATATATACATATATATATATATATATACATATACATATATATATATACATATACATATATACATATACATATATATATATACATATATATATATATACATATATATATATATATATACATATATATATATATACATATATATATATATATATACATATATATATATATACATATATATATATATATATATATACATATATATATATATATATATATATATATATATATATATATACATATATATATATATATACATATATATATATATATATATATATATATACATATATATATATATATATATATATATACATATATATATATATATATACATATATATATATATATATATATATATATATATATATATATATATATATACATATATATATACATATGTATATAAAAAAAGAATGTCCATTTCTGGAGCTCAAATCTGTCTAGATAGCTGCACATTGCAGTTTAAACATCAGTATGTAAAGTTATCTGCTGCAGACAGATAAACACACAAAACCCTGACCATAACTACCAGTGTATGCATTGACTGGGTTCACAGGTATAAAACAGTGCTGTGCTCCTTGACTAAACAATTTTCTGTCTCATTTTCCTCAGAAAGTTCCTCATGTCAGTGCTATGTTATCATGTCACGCATGACAAACTGCCCTCAGGCAAGCTGAACAGGATCTCTCAGGAGACACCAACAACACAAAGTGGTCACTGTGAGCATATCTGCTCTTCAATCGCTGGTATTTGATCCCAAAGGTTGCTGTAGTCAGCAGAGAATGAAAGACCCCTTTGTGCCACTCTGCACTGACGTCATTCATTCCCAATTAAAACCAAAATGATCATGTCAATGACTGGCGATGCTGGGCAATGCACCTAAACATTTCATACAAACATGCACACGATGCTCTTTAATGTCTCTTCATAACTGAATTGTATTCATTCAGAGTATAAGAGGCAATGAGTAAAGGATATAATACATGATAAACTACAAAAGTACTTTAAAGGTGAGTCTCCACCTCCACCAACAAAAGGCTGCAAAGCGTTGACTGTTGAATATAACCCATGAAAATGAAACTTCTCTGTTGTCATGTGAAACATCAACGATCGAATTAAGATCAAATCTCAGACTGAAAAGTTATGCAGATCTTGTAACCGATGCAAGGAGTACCAGGAATCTCGGTGGTACTGAAAGATTCAGCAGAAAAACCGTATGAAGTAAATTATATTTTTTCTCACTGTGATTTTTCCCTCTTAAACTGCAAATATTTTTACATTCAGATATTTTATTGATCACAAAGAGCAATTTATATGCAGTTAAGCTTGTTCATTAAAATAAAATAAATAAATAATAAACAATACTACAATGATATGAGTCAAACAGCAACATTACTAAACTAGTGAAAGTGTGCAAATAACTGCAGGAGTCACTCCTCACACCACGCCAGTCTATTTTTATGCATTTTGTGTGTAATATAAACAAAATGGAAATGTAACTTGTAGACAACAACTATAAAAAAAAAAGAAAAAAAGGTGAAAGCAGAAACCAGTAAGTACATGTGGTGAGACTGGGATGATTTCCCACATATTTAATACATTTAAATATATTTAAAGTTCCACTAGATATACACTTTCATTCCTTTTTGATGATGGGGACAAATTAGACGACAAAATCAAAATAAATTCCTGTGGTAAATAAATAGCGTGGGAACATCCTCTTTTGCATGCTTGAATCATGGATTATTAATGGCAATTTTAAAGATATTAATGGATTTAACTATAAGAGCATCTGTCTCACCCTTGCCAGCATAGGGTAGGCCAGTCCCAGTATGCCCTGCCAGTTGATCCCAGGGAGGAAGAAGCCGTCAGATGACAAGATGGCAGCAATGCTAATGATGATGGTGCCATTTGGGCCCTTGGGGATGGACACCTCGTCGCTGCCCAGCTCACCTTCCCAGTTGCCTTGTGTGTACCTGACAGCTACAGGCTGACCATCTGACTGGTAGGTACTAGAGCTAAAATAATGGGGGAGGAGTGTGTGAACAGTCATTTACTTTATTACTTATTACACGGAATTTAAAATTTGCACAAATATCGCATTAAAGAAAAAGAACGAGAAAATATTTCACGTCAGAAAAATTGTTCTTACATTTCAAAACAAAGTTGTGACTAACCCATGGACATACTGAAAACATGTATTTTGATAGTAACCATCAAAAAAGTAAAACGTTTTCTGTTAAATTTTGTACATATCAGGATATCATAAAAAAATATTCTGCACATTATAAAATCTAAAAATAAGGTAAACACGACCTAAGATTTAACACAACACATACTATGATACCATTTACATTCGCACCAGAAATCTGATCTCTCATCGGACTTCTGGTATTGCCTGTTATTCAGTTGTTAAATTGTTTGATTATTTAGTTATTTAATTTTGTTGCTAATTCAGATGTAAGCAGCATAATGTCATTTGTTTAATTAGATAATGACCCATTCTGGGGAAATCTATAAGAAATAACATTACACTCAGATAATACTCTTCTTGCACTCTTAAAACTTGGAAGACCAAAAGACGAAGATTGAAAAACAGAATCCCCATCACGCAATGGCAGACGCTTGCCACATGTAGGCCGGCTATCATTTATTTCTCTTTCTTGCTTTTAAGTGTTATTTTTCATGGAGTATTAGCACCAACACTGGAACAGCTAATGCTAGGAGAACATAAATGTATCCCCCAAAGAGAATCTGATCATGGACTTTTAAAAAAAAATGCAAACCTTTCTTTAAAAAAATTTTCACCTTTCTGTTGTGTCATGTAACTACGTCAGATCAGATTACAAAACTGATTTTATTACTTACAATAATCAGGTTTTATGGTCAAATGGGCTCTAAAACGTGCCATGTATTTGAGAAAAGCTACATTTTGGCTTTCTCCTCTTTGCTTCAGTTCTTTCAGGTCTGCTAGTATTTACTAATCAAAACTCTCTTGGAGTCAGGACATTGACCGGGCTATTGATAGATTTGCTGTTGTGTTTTGGATTATTGTCCTGTTGCATAACCCCATTTCAGCCATGAGCTTTAGCCATGAGGCTGCAACGATTAGTCGACAATGAAAAATCATTGACACAAAATTTCATTGTCGACGCGTTGCGTTATAAATACCCGTAACGGCTTTGCTAATAAAACACTGCACCAGGCAACTTAACACCATTTACCAACCACAGTTTTTCAGACAGTATAAGAACTCTAAACCCCAAGCAAATTATGCAAAGAACCACAGGAAGTGCTGGGGGCAGTATTGTCATTTTGTGCAGCGTCTTTGTTTAAACAACGACGAACAAACCTATTTCCAAAGTTTGGGGGTATTTCACGCTAAAAAATAGTGTCAAACAGGTGAAATGTGTCGTCTGCCGCGCAGCGTTGGCGTACCACGGCAGCACGACAGTCATGCATGAGCATCTAAAACGAAAGCACCTCAGAGTCATGGTTTCCAGCATTATGGATGGCAAAGTTAGAATTAGCGAGTAGCAATGTGCTGATGTTACTTCTGCCCAAGAGGTTATGTTTTTACCGTTGTTTATCTGTTTGTCTTCAAGATAACTCAAAAAGTGATGGACAGATTTTCATGAAATTTTCAGGAGTTGTTGGAAATGTAAAAAAAAAGGAGGAAGTGATTTAATTTTGTGATGATCCGGATCACTGTTTGGATTCAGGAATTTTTTAAAGGAGACTGGCCCTTGTTTACTTTTTACAAAACAGATTGTTTACAATTTTACACTTGTGAGCAATCTTTCTCACTGTAAAATGATTGTTTGGCAATAGCTTTATAACCCCCTCCCACACCAATGAGCAGCAACGCTTCTCTCAGATCCCTGAAAATGTCAGTCCTCGTTGGGATTATGAACACACACCCGCCTGCTCCAGACCAAAAAACCTCCAAAACTTCTGCTGTCAGACGGGTGTTCACACTTGCTGAGGATCAATTTGTCAAGTTTATTTGATTAACAGCACTTAGCACTTATCTTAATTCCTCTGTAAGCAGTCAGGGTGTATGTCTTTCAAGCTGCTTTTGTATTTCAGCTTAACTTTTATTTAATATAATATGCCATATAATTCAACTGAGGTTGCCTGTATCTATTTTATGTCCTAAGAGGAAGCACCTTGGAATTTGCAAGGGTTTTTGTTTTCATCTGGCTGTACATAGCGTTATACAAAGTGTTCCAGTCACTCACAGTTCCGTGTTGAAGTAGTGTGTAATGAATGGGTGGGGAGCCGCGGCCACAGCAAAGTTACTGCTGCCTGTATCCACCAGGATGTTCAGCTGAAAAAAAGAAACAAGGAAGAGTTTACTTTTCGGTTATCTGCTACCAAACCGAATGTGCAAAGCTTCATGCTATAAAAAAATAGCAAAATCATAGAGGGGATACATGACCAAGAAAACTTTAACCAGGAAAACTAGACAAGTGTTTGGTAAAAGTGAAGAGGCACAAATAAAAACATCTACTCAGAGTACATAAGATTTCATTTTCTTGTGTCACTGTCTATCTCATAGCATCCTACATTATATAAATTGTCTTTAGTGTATTTCAAATGTATTATTTAATTATCAAATTTAAATCAGGACACATACATAAAAAGACAATGTATATAAGATATTTCTTTTTTTATTACTTTTCTTTTTTTTTTTGTGAAAGACCATTGTTGAATTTGTCTTGTTTTCCTCATGGCACATGAGTAGAAAACAAATGCTAAACTGGAGTAGCAGTCATTTCTAGAGAGTTCAGGATCCCACCAATTACTACGATTACTTCGAGCAAAAATGACTGCACAGACTCTGACATAATTACTCTCAACTGTGCGATCCGTGTGACGAACATGACAGCCTTAAGCATCTGACATGACTTTATGATCCTTCCAGCCATTTGGGCGTGTGTCATGTGAACAGCGGGGACCAGCTAACAGCAGTTAGATAATTCTGACTTCCAGGCATCAAGTCAGCGAGGAGGAACTAATTAGCCAACAGACTTCTGTCACCTCTATAACTGAGCAGAGGCCATATTGACACTCTCGAGAAAGCATTTCTCACCATGACGGGGGTCATAAACCTCATGCACTACAACCACCTGATTGCTCAGCAACAGAGTGTTCTCTAAATTGGCTCTTCAGTGATGTCACATGGCCGTATACGTTTTTATTCAGCATGCTAAGTCACCAACTGCAACAATCAATCTAACAGCATTCCTCTTTGGCCATCATGGTACAGCAGAGTGGAACAGCATGAAGAAGTTTTAAATGTAAAAGTACGACATGTTTTTAAAATAGGTAAGAAAATAACTTCCTCCTGCTTTGCTTCTCAAGCCCGATGATTGGTCACACCCAAGAGCAACACGAGTTGGAAACCAAAAGTTTTATAAATACTTCCTTATAGCTCACACCCCATGATCAGGTGAAGTTAATCATTACGAAACAATGATGTCAAATGATTAAACATATCTCAGATCTTGGACACCCTCCCCAGAATCAATCCACACAAGTTCTGAACAAACCAAACAAGTCAGACTGGAAATGCCTCTGACTGGAACAGGGCAGCAAGGGCACTTCCCTGTTCCTGCATCAACCATTTCTTTCTAGCCAGTCCACAGTCCCTGAGCTCAGCTACTCAGCCTCGGGCAAATCTCTTCCCCTGCTGCGGCATCCTGCAGTTGAGCTTTCACTGTCTAATTGGCAGCGGCTCTATGGTGGCAACGTGCATCTGCTACCTGTTTGTACCAATTAGCAGATGTGAAGACTCTCCAGCCGACACCTCAGTCTGGCAGCGC